>NC_079449.1:38016679-38056679 GCF_903798145.1 Danio aesculapii
TTTCAGTGTTCATTATACTCATTTGCTTATTGTCTGTTTTTTTTAAAGTCTTTAAATTTAATATTAGGCCTTGAAGGGTAAATACTTAATTTAATTTATGGGGCAAATAACTCAATTAATATAATTCAATAATTCATTTAAAGCATAAAATGCTATACATATTAACATATTAATTAGATAAATTGACATCTGCACTGGACAAAATATTTAGCACAGCCTTGTATGCTTAAACAAGAAAAAAAAGTCATCCTAAAACGTGAAATAAATGTTATAGAAAGCAAAAATGTAACTTTCTCAAGCATCAACATATTGTTACAACACCATATTATATTTTTTTGATTGTATTTGTTGAAAATTAATGCTTCAATGAATGATCTGCCAGATAGAAACTTATAATTCCAAGCGGAAAATGACTTTTCAGAATTAGAAGGTTCTATCTGCAGTTACCGTGGTTTTTTTACTCCAATTTGCAAATGTAAGAGAACTTTGATTATTTACATTTAGAGAGCATTTAGGGTCTCTATCATGTTAATGTATGAAAGAGAACTGTTACACACATATTGTTTGCTATGTAGAATGCAAAAACTTTTAAGCTCAATATCTTTGAGAACCTTATAATTCCAAGGTGACGAAATAGATTTTTTAAAACCTTAATTTCCTTGATTGTCTGTCCTGGTGAAAAAAAACAACTAATCATTTTGAGTTGTGTGGCTCACACAAAGACACATTTATGTGTTGGTGGCCAAATTACTGACACGTTAACTAGGTTTTGAAGTGTGAATTAAATGTTTTGGGTGAGTAACTACATTTTACAGACATGCAATAAAGATCTGAAATTCCACCAGAATGTTTGTACAGAAAGTTTTGAAAAATGTGTCAAAGTTGGAGAAAATTTTTAATCTTGAAGGTAATTGTGGTTTCATGTATACATTATTGTTTAAAAACTCAACAATGAGGTAGAGAAAATGCAAGCTTGTTTTATTTTCCCCCAAGTCCCCTTCCTCCTGCAGTCTGTTCTGGTCTACATAACACAGATTGTGTTTTCCCTCATTTGTGTCCTTGTGTGTGGTTTCAGGGCCGGACTTTTCTCTCAGAGACATGGCCTTCGGAGATCCCGTGCCGCCACATATGGCAGCGTACCGGACAGAAATGGGCCTTCCCCACCGCGACTACTCAGTGAGTGTGGCATCAGACGCTGACACAGAAACGGATGGCATAATGTCCCCGGAGCACGCCGTCCGCCTCTGGGGCCGCAGCAACACCAAATCCGGCCGCAGCTCCTGCCTGTCCAGCAGAGCCAACTCCAACCTCACGCTCACCGACACTGAGCACGAAAACACTGAAAATGGTGAGTACATGTTTTTAAATCTGCAAAGGTTGGCTCAGACCTAATGCGTTAGGATGTTTTTATGTGGAAAATCATGTATGAGTTCTTATTATTGAGGCTGCACAATATATCATTTCAGCATTGATATCACAGAGTGATTATTCGCAATAGTCACATCGCAATGTTGAGTCTGGATTACAATTTATACTTTTCAATCGATTTATTCTGTGTGTGGTCTGTCTAAATAAGTACATTTTATTTTATTTTATAATATTTATTTTATTTTATTTTATTTTATTTTATTTTATTTTATTTTATTTTATTTTATTTTATTTTATTTTATTTTATTTTATTTTATTTTATTTTAATCAGATGCATGGTCGCATAGCCCTAGCTGTAGCTGACACCGATGCGCACCTCTCAAAAATTCAAACTACATGTCACAACGATGCATAGCACAAGCTCTGTGATTGGTTGGCTTGGTATCGCTGACAAGTGTGGGCGGTGCTGAGAGCATACCTGTCAACCCTCCCATTTTTCCCAGGACTCTCCTGCATATTACAATTCTATCCTGCTATCATCCTGTAAAGGTATTTTCCTGTATTTCTCCCGTATTTTTAATCTTTATATAAAGGGTGGCAATAAACACCAAACAGCCGATCCTCCCTATAGGCAACCCATACCGCCAAGCCACAAGGGGACGCCCTTTGCTCTTAAATGTGGATCTGTTCTATGCTTTCATTTTATTTAAGCATGAAAACACTTTTTAAAAAATATAAAAACGGCGGGATTCCCTTCATTTTCACTATAGGTATCCCTTATTTTCACATCCCAATGTTGACAGGTATGGCTGAGAGCCGTGAACTCGATGGATCAATTGTTTACAAAGGTGGAGTCCCGTGGAGGAGCTCCGGGTGAACACTTTTTGTTTTGTGTTTACCTTATGATTATAGTTGTTACATGTCCACCAGTTGCAGCCTCTGAATGAGTGAGTTTTAGCTTCTTGTACATTAAGGTAGCATTAAAAAAAGCAAAACACCCATGAAGAAACTTGACACAGAGGAACAGAAAAACCTAGTGCCAGCTAGCATTTCGGAAGTGTTATTGCAGAGCAACACAAACAGCACGCAGAAATATAAATGCACAGCAATGCACATTTATGTATGTACTGTGGGTCACACTCATCGCTCGACGCAGAAGTATAAATCAGCGTTAAGTGATTGAAAGATTCACTCATAGAGTGTTTTTTACTGATTCAATTAATTTTTTAAACACATGCTAGTTTTATATTGGCTTATTGATAAACAGTGGGCAGTGATTTGTTTATTTATTAATTTACTTTTGTAGTGGTCAATCAATTTCTAAAATTATCACAATTTGATCGTTCACAGTAGTCACATTACAGGATACGCAATGTTGAGTCTGGATTACAGTTTATAATTTGCGTTCGTTTTTGAAGCTTGTAATGTAACCATGTAATGATTTTAAAGGCGTTCAGGCATAAGAAATTGTACCGTTTCTTACTTTTACTTTACTTTATTTGATTATTCTGCTACTGTACCGGAGTATTGGTAATTTTTTCTTTATTTTGTTTAACTGTGCTTGTAGATTGACAGGAACAGAATTCAATTCAATTCATCTTCATTTCTATAGCGCTTTTACAATGTAGATTGTGTCAAAGCAGCTTAACATAGAAGTTATAGTAAATTGAAATTGTGTCAGTCCAGTTTTCAGAATTGAAGTTCAGTTTAGTTCAGTTCAGTTTAGTTAAATTTTCACTGCTGAAAGTCCAAACACTGAAGAGAAAATCCATCGATGCACAGCTCCATAAGTCCCAAACCAAGTAAGCCAGTGGCGACAGTGGCGAGTAACAAACTTGAGTAAACCTCGAGATAAACCAGGCTCATTTGGGCAAACCTCTTCTTGTTCAGAGTTACCCCAATCAACCTGTAATAATAAATTATTTCTAAATACAGAAATTCAAGTCATCTGGTAAAAATATTCATATCGCAATATATAGCAAAACAAAATATCTTAATCTTCGATTTTACCAATATTGTGCAGCCCTTTATAATTTTTTTGTAGCATTTGTGGTTGTAAGACTTTGCTCATTCTTGGACATGAGTGCTGTAGTTGTATGGTGGTAGGATTTGTGTGCTTTACTGTTTACAGCTAACCTCCGAATGCTTAAACATATAGCAACGTGTATTGTTCTAACGAAAGATTCAGGCTTTGTTTCATACAAAACAGCAATATAAAGATTACAGTATGTGCCGTTTCTGCTAGGTTGCACCTGTGACACTTGTAATATTTTCCGTTTCATTATCTGGTGACCTTTCTTGTACAAATTTGGTTTCTATTTAGTGCTCTGTTATATTTGAAGATGGATTATGCACAATATTTCAGCTTTGGATAGAGATTAATTTATTATTAATGCTGTATTCTGGAATGAGCCATGAACGTTTACTTTATATTACTCTGGAAGATGCAATGAGCTACAGGTAGTGAGTAAATAAAAAAATATAAAATCAGACCTGTTGAGCCATAATGTGCAAATTAATCAAATAATATTTTACAAATAAATATTGGATTTATTGTTATTGTCTTGATCCAATGTGTAATACACACACAAAAACTGCCTACTTTTATTAAACAAACAAAAAAGTATCTTCTTTTATCAAAAGACTTAAAGTTAGAAAAAGAAAGTATTTTTAATTAATTAAATTTTCTTTGTATTATTTTACGTTTTATTTGTATAGTTTTGTTTTTGTTTAGTTTTTTATTGTATTTGTGTTTTTTTAAATTAGTTTTTCCTCTGATTTTTCTTTGTTGTTTTGTTTTGTTTTTTTTGTTATGTTTTTATTTGTGTTGTGTTTTGTTTTGTTTTATTTTTATTTATTTATTTATTTATTTATTTTTATTTTATTTATTTTTTTGTTTTGTTTTTTATTTTATTTGTGGTTTTTTTTTGTTTTGTTTACAAAATCTATTTGAGTAAATACAATGGCTCATGAATACCATTAAAATAGAATAAATGACTCACACATAAAGCGTTTCATTACTGATCGAACACTTACGAAATGTAAAGGTATGTTTTTTATTTTATTATAATATATTTTTTAATTGTTGTTGATAAGCAGTGTGCAGTGATTTTCTCTTTTTGTAGTGGCCAAACAATTTCTAAACAATTTTACCCCCCTCCCAAACCATATACAGTAACTGAGGCTTTTAAGGGCACAAAGCAGTGTTCTCATCTAAACCTAAAGCATTTCCCAGATCCCCTCATCATCCTCCATTTATTCATCACAAGCCTTGACTTGTTGAGCAAAATGTGATCTTTCTTCAATGTCTGCTGCTTTTAAACCCTTGAGTTTGGCAAGTCTTCATATCCTCAGCCTAGTAAAGCCTTAATCACACTCTCATTTTACAAACCACCTCATGCATATTGCCTGCCAGAACTCTGATAACGGCCTTTAGAAATCACACATCAGCCAAACACTAATTGCCTTTTTTCTCCACAGTCTCCCTGAAAGCCTACAAATAGTGTGTTTTGCGTCATTTGAGCTATTAGAATCTTATTTAAAGCGACGGAGCTGTTCCTTTGTGCTGCGTCGCATTTTCTGCGCAGACATCAGTGATGGACTTAAGAAGCAAATGAAATCTGTCTGTGAAACGCAGAGGTGAGTCCAACCCAAATGTGCGTTAAACTGGATTTGATGACTGTGAAAAGAAAATGCCCTCCGTGGACATCTTTATTCACAGCTTTAGGCATCTGCTTGGCTGTTGAAAAGCAGACATAATTCAGTTTTGCTTTTTATTCTGTCCATCCAAGCTTAAACATCAGCTGCAATATTTATTTATTTTTTCTAAGGAAATGTTTGATCATGTGCATCTTAAAAGACAATTCTATTCGTGTTTTATCATTTTGAATTTGGACTTGGACTTAATAGAATGTCATTTTTAGGCTTTTAGCTTTGTAATTATTTTAGGCGTTTAGTTAAGTATCTAAATATTTTGTATTGTTTCACATTTATATTTTGATTACGTGACGTTGTATGTAGAATGAAGTCACATGCATTGCTCAGGTGAGATTTTTTCACACACTTCAACAGAGTGTAAAATCTAGATGGTTCTGTGGGTTTCATCTATCCAAACTTTATTTTGTATTTTCTATTGGATTCAAGTCAGGTGATTGGCTGGGCCATTCAGCAGCTTTGTTTTCTTTCTCTGAAAGCATTTAGAGTTTACTTAACTGTGTTTTGGATCATTGTCTAGCTGAAATTTCCACTCTGGTGTCATCTTCATCATCCTGGTAATGTAGATGTTGGACTGAAGCAGCTTATATTCATTTACAATGAGGAATGGCAGAGGGTGGTTGAATAACTACTGAGAGATTTCAGATGCTGTCTGGGCTTTCACTGCCTTTTTACACCTCCTTTTCTTCATGTGTTCAATACCTTTTTTCTGTGTCATTTAAATTGTATTATACAATTTAACTTATTAGATTTGCTTTATTTTCATATTTGTATTTCTTTGGTTGTCACAACATCTGGTGAAAAGTCAACAGCACCTTTAGAAATATTTTTTCCTCATTGTGTATAATTAGAGAAATATATAGAAATATTTCCTTTTTTTAGTTTGTAACATTTTAGAGTTGTTAAAGTTAATTTAATTTGACGGTATTCATGATGCTGCTCAAATATTTTGTAAAAATAGTAATGTTATTTAATATGATAATATATATTTTAAATAAAATATAGTTGGTTCCAAAACACAATGATTCCATTTTGAATGTAAAATGGAATGTAAAATCGAACGTTTGAATGTTATAAAAATTCTATTTTCTTTATCAAGAAAATGGAAGGTGAAAACCACTATTTTCTATTTCAGATTATAATAACATTAAAATCAAATCCATATTAACTAAGCTTTATTAATCTAATATACATGCACATGACTAAAAATACATTCAGTCAGTCATTGCTATGAGATCAACATGTCATCTTGTTAATTATATAAAAGAATGTTATAGTATAAATTAAAGTGAATGTGTCAGCATCACAGAAGTTTGACGCTGTCTTACGAGAACAAGCAATTTCGCCTGCAATTTCTTTTTCCTCCTGAAATGCTGGTGTAATTCTAATTCTATAGCGCTGCATAGAATTAGAAAAGGAAAGAAGAAAATATGTATCACATTTTGGAACCCAACTCTTTATATATTAACTAAGTATATTATATGTATTAACTAGGTGTAGTATGTAGTATGTATTAACTAGCATCATTGTATAATGATGGTTTGTTCTGTAGACAGATGGAAAAAAATAACTTAAGGGGGCTAATGATATTGACCTTAAAATGGTTCATAAAAAAAATAATAACTGCTCTTATTCTAGCTGAAATAAAACAAATACTTTCTCAGAGACTTTCTCCAGAAGAAAAAATATTATCAGACATACTGTGAAAATTTCCTTGCTCTGTTAAACATAATTTGGGAATTATTTAAAAAAGAAGAATTCAAAGGGGGGGGGGGGGTAATAATTCTGACTTCAACTATATATATAACTAAGGCTTTTATTTTGGGAAATAGTAGTATTTTTGATATCTCTACTTTGCTTCATTTTGATTTCAGTCATGTGAAAATTTCTCTCCTGTCATTCCAAATCTGAATGAATTAAACAAAAATTAGATTTTTATCATTATTATTTTTAAAAGAATATGCTTGTTGCTCCTTTCCACTCTTCTTCAATGAATGTAACTGGAGCTTTAGAGTCAAAAGCATGCGTGTGCAGTTTGACCACAGCGTAGAGTTGATGGTCAGTGTGTGTGTGATTGTGTCCGCCACGAGTGGCAGAGAAAGCTGAGCTTACATTGATCAGCAGGGTATTTTCAGCAACGGCCTCATCATCACATGGTAACATAATACACGCCAGTCAAAGTTCAGGTCATTAGTGTAAATCGAACACAAATAAATGGACGTTCGCCCGCTCAGAATGGCCACGAGAGTCATATCTAAATTTGTTTACAATCTAAGGCTCATCTTAATGACATTCTCCATCGATTTCTTCGTCGGCTTCACTTTTGAAGGTTATGCTGTGTGTACTGGTCAAATATCTCTGATAGGCATCAGAAGTCAGCGCTTCAGTTCCTGGAGAGAGGGTGCTTCACTTAAAGAGACAGTTCACCCAAATGAACATTTCTTCATCATTTTCTCACACTGCTTTTAAACATTTGTGCATCGCTTTCGTCTGTTAAAGACAAAACAAAATATTTTGAAGAACACTGAAGGAAAAAACAGCCATTGACATCCATAACAGGAACAAAAAGTACTATGTATGTTAATGGCTTTTTTGTATACGTTCTTTAGTATATCTTCCGTTGTGTTTGGCAAAAGAAAGAAACTCATACTAGTGTCATTCCATGTCACCTGACAGAAATTCACCTCTGTTCAGGCATTTGCATTAACATTGTATGTAATCTACTTGTGAATACTAAAATTTGCATTTGGTGTGAACCCAGCAAAACATTAACTAAGAAATAAAAAGACCAGGGTGAGCAGGGTGTAGAATTGATGTTTTTATTTTTTTTAAGAGCAGAATAAAACCCATTTATTAACTTTATCTTAATGTTCTTGGATGAAATCTGTCAAAAGACCAATAGAAATAAGAGCTGGATGGTAATCATGCATGTTTTTATTGTCACAAAAATGTGTAAATGGTAGATGTTTGACTGTTTAGATTACAATTTTTTAAACCAAGAAATACGCACACGCACACGCACACGCACACACACACACACACACACACACACGCACGCACACACACACACACACACAACAAAAAGAATAAAAGTAGTTTTTAATTTTTTTAAAAACATTTTATGTTTTTTTATTGTGTTTACTAACTATTTATGCAGTTAAACATGAATTTTGAACTGTAGGCCTACATAAGCTCCAAACAGCAAAGTTTTTTATTCTTTTTTTTTTATTTCCTTATCCGACTAAAGTCATAATAACTGAACTTAACAGAAATGAAATTAAGACGTGTGGAGTATGCATATATTAATGGCATTATTAAAGAACACCGCAATCAAACTATTACTGTACCGTCAAGTAGGACTTTTCGCCATTTTTTCCGACAAGATCCACACACGTGGCTGTCAGTAAAGGACCGCACACACACACACAAACACACATACATTACGAAATGCGGAAATGTATTTTTTCTTTCCATTTGGCGTGCGTTATTAAATTCCATAACACTCTCCCCAGTCCTTATTTGCGTCTAATACCCCAGTTTGTCACTGGGGCGTGAATGGGGCGACCTCTGGCTTTGCTCCTTCGTATCTGCTCTCACTTCTGCAGATATATGTACCCTCCAGAAACTTGCGTTCTGTGAATGAACGTCGCCTCGTTGTTCCATTCCTAAGAGGGAAGAAATCACTTTCCTGAACTCTCACATTCAATCTGCCCAGTTGGTGGAATGAACTCCCTAACTACATCAGAACAGCAGAGTCACTTGCTGTCTTCAAGAAACGACTAAAAACTCAACTGTTTAGTCTCCACTTTCCTTCCTAATCTTAACTGCCTCTCTGGCTATACCACTAACTGTACTCTCTCTCACAAAAAAAAAAAAAAAAAAAATTTACTAATGCTCAGCTTCTTAGACTTTACACACCTGAAACTTGTCTATAGCACTTGTTCACTGCTGCTCTTATAGTTGTGTAAACTGCTTCCTTGTCTTCATTTGTAAGTCGCTTTGGATAAAAGCGTCTGCTAAATGACTAAATGTAAATGTAAATGGAATGAAATGTTCATGAGTTAAAGTGAAACTGGCAAACTGCAGTTAAAGTCAGGCATCCAGCTGATTTGATTCTGAAGGGCACTTTTTTTGTCAGACGGCTCACCGGTCAGGTATACATCAACATATCAAAGGTAAATGTCATCATAGCTTATGTAGAACAGACCTAGCTCCCAACCCAACTTTGAGAATAGATTAACAGCGATATTTTTTTTATTGCACGATAAGAGACTTGCGTTAACGCCGATAACGACCCACCACTAATTTGAATCTCAATTCCTTGGAAAAGGGTAATCAGACTTATTATACATTTTTTATGTTTGAAAAATCATTGTAATATGATGATTCCATGCCCACGAAACATATCCTTTTATTATCAATTTTGTGAACCCTTTTTTGATTGTGACTCTTTGATTGATATGAAAATTTGCTAAATTTATTTGAAATAAGGACCTTCATAATCAAATATTATGCATCAAAAAATGCTTTAGTGTCTACTTCTTCTACTACTACTATTGTTATTGTTATTATTTTTATCATCATCATCATTATTATTATTATTGTTATTATTATATTTTTATTATTATTGTTGTTGTCATAATACAAATTATTATTATTCATATTATTATTATTATAATTCTTATTAATGTCATTATTATTATTATTATTGTTGTCATTATTATTATTGTCATTATTATTATTATTATTAGTAGTAGTAGTAGTAGTAATAGTAGTATTTTCTTCTTCTTCTTCTTCTTCTTATTATTATTATTGTTGTTGTTGTCATTATTATTATTGTCATTATTATTATTTTTGTTGTCATTAATATTATTATTATTATTATTGTCATTATTGATATTATTGTCATTATTATTGTTATTATTATTATTATTAGTAGTAGTAGTAGTGTTTTATTCTTCTTCTTCTTGTTGTTGTTGTCATTATTATTATTCTCATTATTATTATTATTATTGTCATTATTGTTATTATTGTTGTCATTATTATTATTATTGTTATCATCATCATTATTATTATTATTATTTCATTATTATTATTATTATTATTATTATTATTATTATTATTATTATTATTATTATTATTATTATAAGTAGTAGTATAGTAGTAGTAGTAGTAGTATTTTATTATTATCATTATTATTATTATTATTATTATTTACTTCAAATGTTTGATTGTTATTTTATTTTTTAAACAGCAATTGAATATCATTTTGCTCCATTACCCCCAACACCATCATTGCAGTCCTATTGTGATACCTCACCATCACATTAGAAAAAATACCTCATGATAATAAAGGCTTAAAAAACCACACACAAAATGTGCCACTAGGTGAAAAATGAACTGTGTCGTGATTTTCTTTGAGGCAGAAGTATTTTTTTTTCTAACGCATGATTAAACTGGTCCCATCCATCAGCATATTTCCCTGGGAGCCGTATTACTGAAAATGTTCCCATGTGATTGTGAGTCAATGCCTTTTATTGAGAAACCGAATCGGAATCCTGGGAGCTTTAGATTACCGTTTGTGCCTTTTGTTTCTTCCCCTTACGCTATTCTTTGTGATTGTTTGTATTGCCTAAATTGACGGTTTCCTTCAGAATTAGTCTGGGAGATGGCAGTGTGAACTTGAAGCGCGAGAAGGATCAGAAGATTCTGGGGTTTTGATGTAGACACACAGGACGATCTACAGTACATTCGCCCGTCTTTCGTTTAGTTTGAAGCAGGGAAGCTCTAATTGGTTAATTTGACTGCGTCTGCCTTAGCGCTGGCTCTTTCTGGAGGCTGTATAAGATGTCACTTCTGAGGTTTAGAACTCGCCGGAAACTTTGAACTGCTTCTGAACTGCTGAAAGATTGAGGTTAAGAGGGGCTCGTGGGGAGTGATTAGAGCTGCTGTAATTGGGGATGTTGACAATGAGATGAATGTGCTACTATACTATAGAGCCTCAATGCAAGACCCCGTTTCCACCTGGTATTAGTGTGTATTTTTAGTGATCCAGTTGCAAGCAGTCAGTTTAGATGTTATACTGTTTATGTTATACTATACTTTTATTGTTGATGTTATACTATCTTGTATTAACATGTGTCTCTTGTGACCAGTTGGGTTTGGATCTTATCAAGACTCGTCTATTCTAAGCCCCAAGTGTACTTAAAGTGATACTTCATTTTATTTTTATATATTTTATTTATTCTTTTAGTTGTATCACCTAACCAGTCAGTTATCGTAACTGAGCTTGTTAAAAAGTTAATTAATTTTAACCCATGGGGGTGGAGCCTGGTTGAGTTGAGATATTAGTGTATGTTCGCCTATATTCACAGATCTAATATAATGATACACATGCAATATCTTCCCCTATTCACAGACATAAGCAGTATTATGTGAATTAGTGTTTTTGACATTAAAAATATGTGATTTGACAGCTGGTGGGGATGAACTTTCTGTCACTTTCTGTCATGCTGTGTTCACACCAGATGCGGACGCACAAATAAATTGCGCTATTTATGCGTAAATAAACACGTGAACATTTTGAGTTTACTCGCTTCATACGCTTGTCAAATTCACTTTACAATAGATGCGGATTCGCAGGGCTTCTGCCTGCCCGGTGACTCTAGCTTCATTGCTAAATGGGTAACATATATTTTATTGAGAGAATAGCTGTGTTTATGTGCTTTAGGAAGTCTGAAAAACTGCGTATATTTGTTCAGCGTCATGTCTGAGTCCACTAAATCTTTTCTGAGGTGCACCCAACTCTGTAAGTTCATCAACTTCAGAAACTATACCTGGATGATGGGGGCTTTCAGCAGTGTTTTAGACTGAGCTTTGAACCCAGTTTGATGAGGTTTTGTCCAGTGTTCATGTTTGGTTAACGTGGCGCAAATGTAGTTCAGATTTTCTAACTCGAGAGATTCGCGAACTTGCGAAATGCGTCATTCGCTCGAAACGCGACATTCACACTGCCTCATTCTCGCGAATCGCACCGCAGGATGTCTATTTGTGTCTTTGCATTGACTTAACATTTAAATCAATCACGCTTGACACTTCATCTGCGTCTGGTGTGAACGCAGCATTAGACTTCTGACTTTCAGTATGAATAATTAGTGTGTATTCAAAAAACATATATTTCAGGAGTTTAAACTGACTGTTTTGTTTTGTTTTGTTTTGTTTTGTTTTGTTTTGTTTTGTTTTGTTTTGTTTTGTTTTGTTTTGTTTTGTTTTGTTTTGTTTTGTTTTGTTCTTCCTTTGGAAAGTGGTTGGGGAGCAGCATCTCATTTGCATTTAAAGAGGCGCAGGAACACTTGCTTGTACAAAGAGCTGAATAGAACCCATTTATTGAAATCCATTTAACTTCTTTTTCTTGTGTGAAAATCTGTAAAAAGATCAACAACAACATGGACTCTGTAGTTAACATTTTATCATGGTGGATGTTATTATTATTATTTGTAGTAGTAGTAGTATATGCAATATAGTTATTGCATTTAATACAAATATTTTTTCACATTTGGTAGTAGTGTGGATTTTCAACAGTCACAATTGGTCAGTCGAAATGCTTTACTGTTTCAAACTGGTATTAAACTGTGTCTCTTTTGACATGTTGGATTCAGATTTCATCAAGACTCTTCCATCTTATTTCTTAAGTATACTTAAAGAGATAGTTTACCCCCAAATAAAAATTATGCCATCATTTACATTTAGCAATCCGCAGCTTTTCACCTTTTTTACTTCTGTTGAA
Source organism: Danio aesculapii (assembly GCF_903798145.1). Classification (NCBI taxonomy): domain Eukaryota; kingdom Metazoa; phylum Chordata; class Actinopteri; order Cypriniformes; family Danionidae; genus Danio; species Danio aesculapii. The sequence goes on from NC_079449.1 coordinate 38,029,548, forward strand.
CACAAAGGAAGATATATTGAATACTGTCATTGACTGTCATTGATAGTTTTTATGTAATAACACACCATTAAGGGAACACACTTCTGCCTGGGAAAACAATGCTATCTTCAAGATTTCTTGATTTTAGCCAAAATGACAGATAATTGTTGCGCAAAATCTGTCAGTACTTTTCTATGCATAATTTTTATAATTTGTTTTTTAATTTGCGGTAAAAAAATGCGGTTTTTAAAAAAAGTTGGAAACCAGTAACCATTCATTTCCACAATATTAGTTTTTCCTACTTTAGAAGTCAGATATTACAAATTTCTAACATTTTTCAAAATATCGTCTTTTGACAGAAAAAAGGAAACTCATAAATGTTTGGAATCATATGAGGGTGATTAAATGTTCACTTATCATAACTATCACTTTAAGTGCAGTTAAAGTATAAATTAAAATGCAAAGTCAAAGTGGGAAAAGCAGAAGTGAACAAATCATTTTTCTCGAACTTACCAGCAAATATTAATTTAGGTAAAACAAACAGTCGTCAAATATAAAAGCATTCACTAACATTCTCTATGACTAAATCAAGAGATTCTCCACAACACATGATAACAGGGCAGGGACCTGATGGTTTTTAATGACTGAAACATGGCAGCAGGTACTGTCGAATCATAAATGCACAAACTGTTTTGTTTGTGTTTATATCTCTTTTTTTGATTCTGTTGGAATGTGATCAAAATATTCATAGCTTGAAACAAAAGAAAATCTGACTGGCTTGCACTGCATTTCAATAAAGATCCCAGTGTAAGCTGCCATTAATGCCCATAGTTTGCTTGCCGGGTCTTCACAGATGGAATCTAATGTGACTGAAAAATTTTGTTTTTGTTTGCTATGTATGTTATTTGCTGCATTTTTAAAACCATTTGAGTGTGAGTGAATAGTGAGAAAATTTTCATTTTGGGGTGAACTATCGCTTTAAAGCTGCAGTCTGTAAGCTTTGCCTCTTTGTCGCCAAGGTTTTTTCCTACGCAGGTTGAGCTTTGGCTCAGCTCCTCGGTGTGGTTGATGCTAATATTTTGCTGTGTGTGTGGCTGTCAATCACTACACCACTGTGGATACTGTAATTTAAGATTCTGCGTCTTGACAGTTTGATGCTGTTTTCACTGGAGAATGTCATCTGAACATGTTTGTCACTTTGATCTGAACAACTTTGAGGAAAGAAGTATCACAACCAATGGTCAGTAAATTTGACCATTTGGTCAGTAAACACAGTCCTGTGAACTTTGGTTTTATTATTATTTTATTATTGCGGTCGCCTGATTTTCAATTATTTGTGATGTTTTCTTACAGTGAGGTACATAAAAAAAGTTACTGTTGAGTTCATGTGCATTAATGTCATTTTTTTTCTTTAAAAAAAGCAGGAATCTCTTGCTAACTATAACGACAGTACAAAACAGTAACTGTATTGCTGCTTCAGAATATTCATTCATTCATTTATTTTCTTTTCGGCTTTGTCCCTTTATTAATCCGGGGTTGCCACAGCGGGGTTGCCACAGTTGGTGAATCACCAACTTATCCAGCTCATGTTTTACGCAACGGATGCCCTTCCAGCTGCAACCCATCTCTGGGAAACATCCATACACACTCATTCACACTCAAACTCTACGGACAATTTAGCCTACCCAATTCACTTGTACCGCATGTCTTTGGACTGTGGGGGAAAACGGAGCACCTGGAGGAAACCCACAGGAACTTGGGGAGAACATGCAAACTCTACACAGAAACGTCAACTGACCCAGCCGAGGCTCGAACCAGCGACCTTCTTGCTATGAGGCGATAGCACTACCCACTGTGCCACAGCGTCGCCTGCTTCAGAATATTTCAGACATATGGACCTAAATTTAATAAGTGTAGCAAAGCCACACCACACGCAACAACTTGATCTTCCATAGTTTAATTAATTTGTTAAAACACAACAACCTTTTTAATGCTTGAAAGCCTGTTTTTATGTGGGAATGTAACTGATTTGCGGCATCGACCCCTTTAAATACGAGATCAACATAATGAATTTTGACGCTCTCACTGGCGGAGCAGTAAAGGCTGACAATGTTGTCACCAGGATGGCCAAAGCTATCTTTGACTCTCTTGCTGCCTTCGGTGTGAATGCACAGTTATGCTGGAATTGTGCTAATTATCAAACCAAGGAAGTTGCTGGTGTTTTTTTACCCAAAAAGCAGTTAGATTACTAATTGCTCATTTTCATTGAGTGGTACAGTACGGTACAGTTCGGGTCGGTACGGGTCACCTTTATCAGGCTTGCGTTTCCACTATCAACGGTACCCTTTTGGTGGGCGTGGTGTATGACAGAGTTTCAGTCGATGCTGTTCTCACTCAAATAAATGTCTACAGTAAAGCTGTACAGGTCGTTCACAAATCATATAAGAAGCACTTCTCACAAAACAGATGCTTTATACACATAAATACTTGTTTTATAAATGTTTATTACTAACTTTTTTTATAGAACATGATTTGATTATAACTGCACATCAATGACAGTGCAAAATAGCCTACTGTAACGTCTGCAATTATATAAAATAAATATATATATGCAACATATATGAACACATACAGACCCTTATGTATGAACACATACAGTCTCCGATATGATACCAACTACAGAAATACTACACACAGCATACATAAAAGTCCTTATTTAGATTCATAAACAACACGCAACATAGCCCACAGTCAGTGCAAACCTCTCATCTGTGTCTGTAATCTTCAGCAGTACATGTAAACTCTGTTAGAGAGTAATTCTGAGTTCATAATAGTCCAAAAGGCGATAATAAACATGGCAGTTTGTTCGTGATTCAGGTTGCTGAAACAATTTGCTTCTGTGTGTTGTCGTGCTTTTCCTTTGTTCGCGCTTCACTCTCGCGTTTGTCCTTTTCTTTCTGAATAGATCAGATGACGGAGACACTTCAATAATCACGCAAACGTTATTATCATCAGCCCAAGAAGTTTGTTATATCAAATATAGACATGATCACGAGCTACCGGAAGAAAGCAAAAACCACTCGCACTCGTAAAACAACAACAGGACATGGCAGATTTTGTTCCTCCTGGCTTTGTGTCTGTACATCAAGACAACGACAAGGTTTGTTTGAGCTCGGTTCATCCATGGCTCGTTATTATATTTTGCAGTGTAATCTCCCGGCTGTGGATAAAAACATGGTGGTTTCTTTGTTTTCATTCTGGATAGCTCCACACGAGCTCCTGACTTATCTCTGTAACCAATCAGCGTTCAGCTGCGCGTGTAGCTCCACCTTTTGGTACCCTTTCTCGTGTTTGGTACCCTTTCAAAAGAGTGCCGAAAAATTGGTGCGGTACGGTTCGGTACTCCTTTTGTCAGTGTAAACGGCCATAAAAGCGTACCGAATCGAACCGTACCGTACCACTCAGTGGAAACGGGGCATTAGTTCTGTTTTAGTATTTCTTTTTTCCCTTCTTCTTTCTTTACTTAGCTTGCAGCTAGTTCTCTGCAGCTTTCACGTGGTTGCCCACTGAAGCTAAGAAGGGCTGCGCCCAGTCAGTACCTGAATGGGAGACCATATGAGAAAGCTAGGTTGCCGTCATCTGTGTGGATCCTCACACCCCAGTATATTGATGGGGACATTATACTGTTCAGTGAGCACCATCTTTCAGATGAGACGTTAAAGGATGTCTTTCGAAAAAGAGTAGGGGTTTAACCCTGCCATCCTGGCAAAAATTGTCCTTGCCTATGTCCATCATGGCCTTCTAACCATCACACGTCTCCTCTCCGCCAATCAGCTGGTGTGTGGTGTGCGATCTGGGGAAATATGGCTGCCGTCGTGTCATCCATGTTGATGCTACACACTGGTGGTAGATGAGAAGACCCCCCGCCCTCAAAAAAAAAGGCGTAAAGCACTTTGAGTGTCCATAAAAGCGATATATAAATGTAATGAAATATTATTATCATTATTATTATTATTATTATTATTATTATTATTATTATTATTATTATTTACGTATGTGACATAATGATGCAAAAATTAACATCTGCCCAGTACCAGTCAAATTATAATACATTTCAACGAGCTTATTGTTATAAATCAGGCTAATTTAATAGCTAATAAGAGCAATGGCTGGTCATATACAGTGCTTGCTCAAATTAATTTTTGGCCATTTTTAATTGAGTGTTCAAATGTCATTTTTAATTAAGTTTCATTTTTAATTAAGTGTTAATTAAAACATACTGTACAATTTCAGTCATAGACAGTAGACTTTTCATAGACTTGTGTGTCTATTTGAACACATTCAGTTCCATGAGCATCGAGAGTAAGCAGTTAGATTAAAATTGTTTTCCACAACATGTGTATTTGTCATCAACCACATGTGATCAGATTGACACAGTTTCAGCTTAGCAGACAAAGAGTTAAACAAAGTAACTTCTCTATCCTCACTGCACACGAGTTTTGGAATTTAGTTTTGGACACCTAATGATAAAATCTGTCTCATTTCGAAAAAATATGCTCGGCTTCAATCTGGCTAATAGTGTGTATCCTGCTCCATTGGGCATCTGTCACAGACTTGATAATTACGGTTTGCACAGCATGCTTGGTTGGCAAAAAAGGGGGGCATATTGTTTATCTTGGGTGTAGTTTTTTATATTTTGTTCCAAATTGGACTTGGATGTCATGGTGATATTGAGCTTGGAAGATATTGCCTATTATACCTATTGCTGACACAGAAAGTGCTATTGTTATAATGTTTTCTTTTTCTGAATGTGCCACTGCAATATAATGGAATATTTTCATTTACCTTGCAGTAAAGCTTGAAATGTACTTTTTTGTTTGAATGCACAGCCTTTTAAAGTGTGCAAAAACACAAGCACATGAGAACGATTCTTTCTTGACCAGTGTCTGCATTCATTTATTTTCTACTCCAAAAGTTATGATCAGTAAGAATGTCTATAAAAATGTAGCTGTGGATGTTATTTCCCTTGCACATATACTTGTCAATTGATTTGAATAGGTGTCAAGTTGCTGAGATATTAACAAAATAAGCAATCACGCGAATACGTCAGACCGGAAATGGAAGATCATGCGTTAAGTTTCGCATGTCGCTGCGGTGCAAAGTTCAAGCTTGGTGAACTCTGACCTGCGAAATCGCATCACTTGACTGTGTAAGACCAATCGAGGATCAAAACATGACCTCTCTGGAGAGAAATGTAAAACATGGAGCGATTGCTCGCTGTTTTTAATGTCTAATCATTTTGTTTAATCCCGCCCCTTTTCGCATCGCCGCACGACAGAATTTCCCACACACAAAGCCCGGTGTGACCGTAGATGAATGCATGCTTATGATTGTTAGCAGCTGGTCCTCATTAGCTAATGCATGATTCACCAATCAGACGATTCCTAAACCACTATAAATAACCAGAGTAACTTACCTTAGGCAGCTTCGTCTTAAAGAATCCCCCCTTCCACCCCTACTCCTCCCATTTCCTTGTCAGGAGAGCATAGAGGCCTAATGGTTAGCATCATTGCCTCACAGCAAGAATGTCACTGGCTCAGCTGGGTTGGTGTTTCTGTGTGGAGTTTGCATGTTCTCCCTGTGTTTGCGTGGGTTTACCCCGGGCTCTCCGGTTTCCTCCCAAAGACCAAAAACATGTAACACAGGTAAATTGACAAAACTAAATTGACATTATAGACAAGCATTGAATCCAGTATTCACTCTATAGCATTCATAATCTACATCTACCATTATCAAGCAGGGGAGTTCTCGCGACCTACCTGAACTCGGACTCCCCTCTCGCCCTGCAATGCGGGGAGCACCGGGCTCGAGGATTTCACAAGCTCAGGGTTCTCTCCCGGGACAGCATGCCAAACACGCGTTATAATCAATCATCAGCTAAGGGCGAACTCTTTAGCTAGCAGGAGAAGCACGTTAGCATCGAGAGCAACACCGAGTAAGTACATTTAGATCCGTTTTCAGTTGCTGTGTTTGGTTCGGGAACACTTAGACTTGTTTCAGCTGGTTGTGTATTGGTTGTTGGACATTTAAAATTGTTTTCAGCTATCTGTGTTTAGTACTAGCAAGCTTTAGCCACTGTTTCCTTTGTTTACTGTAAGAGCTTGTGTGCCGAGCCGGAGGTTTTTCGTGCCCCCGCCGCTGCAATTTCGGGTCTTTTTACTCTCGAGGCGTGTCCAGCTGAACGCAATTAGCAAAGCGCTCGGGGGTGTATATAAGCGACTAGTATCACCACGGCAGCGGTCGCGGCAGCCTCGTGTGAAGCCCGCCTCGTGTGAAGACCGACGAGGGTAAAGACCTTCGACTCTACCTGCGCGACTCCACCGAGCAAAGACACCGACAAAGCACTTGAGTACTTTTTACTTTATTATTTTACTTTATCTCTGCACTCATTATTGTTTTCCTTGCACTTTATTATGTGTTTACTAATTCCTGTTGTTACTAACACTCGCAGAGCGCGGGAGGTACGCTGCAGACGCAACCCTCACAACCTTCGATCAATTCATGTATCCTCTATTTCACAACTCTCTCTCTCTGTGGGCCTCTGGAATTGTCAATCTGCTGTTAACAAAGCAGATTTTATTACCTCCATAGCCACTCATTCTGACTTTAGTCTCATGGCTCTAACTGAAACCTGGTTGAGACCGGAGGACACTGCTACACATGCAGCTCTTTCTACTAATTTCTCTCTTTCCCACACTCCTCGTCAGACAGGGAGAGGGGGTGGGACTGGACTACTGATTTCCAAAGAATGGAAATTCACTCAGAGACCGTCCCTGCCAAAAATCAGCTCTTTTGAATTCCATGCAGTCACCATTATCTACCCCTTCTGCATAAATGTGGTTGTCATCTACCGCCCACCGGGTACATTAGGTCACTTCTTAGATGAACTGGATGTTCTTCTCTCATCTTTTTCTGATTATGACACTCCCTTGTTGGTGCTAGGTGACTTCAACATCCACATTGAAAGACCTCAAGCTGCTGACTTCCAGACTCTGCTTGCATCTTTCGACCTCAAAAGAGCACCTACTTTTGCTACTCACAAATCAGGTAATCAACTAGACCTTATTTACACTCGACATTGCCTCGCTGATCAAACACTAGTAACTCCACTACAAACATCGGCTCATTTCCTTCTCTCTCTCTCTCAACATCCACATTACTCCTGAGCCGCCACACACTCCAACTCTAGTTGCCTTTCGCAGAAACCTACGCTCTCTCTCACCCAATAGACTATCCACCATGGTTTCTAACTCTCTTCCTCCATCTTGCAAACTCTCTGCACTTGATACGAACAGTGCCACTGATACACTCTGCTCCACGCTAACATCATGTCTAGACAGACTATGCCCTCTTACATCCAGACCAACCCGGGCCAGTCCTCCTGCACCCTGGCTCTCTGATGTTTTCCGTGAGCATCGCTCAAAACTTCGGGCTGCTGAGAGAAGTTGGCGAAAAACTAAAAATCCTGAACAGCTCATAACATACCAAACTCTTCTGTCTTCTTTCTCGACTGAGGTTACTTCTGCAAAGCAGACATACTTCCGTCAGAAAGTCAACAGTGCCACCAATCCTCGCTTACTTTTTAAAACATTTTCCTCCCTCCTCTATCCTCCTCCTTTACCAGCATCCTCCACACTCACTACTGATGACTTTGCTACATTCTTTTGCACCAAAACTGCAAAAATCAGTGCTCAATTTGCTGCACCTACAACAAACACGCAAGATACACCTCCAACACCACACACACTCACCTCTTTTTCCCAGCTCTCTGAGTCTAAGGTGTCCAATCTCGTGCTATCAAGCCATGCAACCACCTGTCCGCTTGATCCCATTCCCTCCCATCTCCTGCAAGCCATTTCTCCTGCAGTCATACCAACACTGACTCACATAATTAACACATCTCTTGACTCTGGTCTATTCCCTACTTCATTTAAGCAGGCTAGGGTAACCCCACTGCTAAAGAAACCCAACCTGGATCAAACGCTACTTGAAAACTACCGTCCGGTATCCCTGCTTCCATTCATGGCCAAGATTTTGGAGAAAGTAGTGTTCAATCAAGTCCTAGACATTCTTACTCAAAACAACCTCATGGACAACAAGCAATCTGGCTTTAAGAAAGGCCACTCAACTGAGACTGCCCTGCTCTCGGTCGTGGAGGATCTCAGACTGGCTAAAGCAGACTCTAAATCATCTGTCCTCATCTTGCTGGATTTATCAGCTGCTTTTGACACTGTAAACCACCAGATCCTGCTATCTACGCTTGAGTCACTGGGCGTCACAGGCACTGTTATTCAATGGTTCAGTTCCTACCTCTTGGACAGGTCATTCAGGGTGTCGTGGAGGGGAGAGGTGTCCAACCTACAGCATCTAAACACTGGGGTACCTCAGGGCTCTGTTATTGGGCCACTTCTCTTCTCTGTCTACACGGCATCTTTAGGAACAGTCATCCAGAAACATGGTTTTTCCTACCACTGCTATGCTGATGACACCCAGCTGTACCTCTCTTTTCACCCTGATGATCCCTCGGTTCCAGCTCGCATTTCAGCCTGCCTGTCAGACATTTCACACTGGATGAAAGATCATCATCTCCAGCTTAACCTCACGAAAACGGAAATGCTTGAAGTTTTTGCCAACCCGACTCTTCACCATAACTTTTCAATCCAGATGGATGGAGCAACCATCACTGCATCCAAAATGGTAAAAAGCCTTGGAGTAACGATTGATGACCAACTGAACTTCTCTGACCATATTTCTAGAACTGCTCGATCTTGCAGATTCGCACTCTACAACATCAGAAAGGTCCAACCCTACCTATCTGAACATACAGCTCAACTCATTGTTCAAGCTCTTGTCCTCTCTAAACTGGACTATTGCAACTCTCTGCTAGCCGGGCTACCAGCTAGTTCTATCAAACCTCTTCAGCTGCTTCAGAACGCAGCAGCACGAGTGGTCTTTGATGAACCCAAAAGAGCACATGTCACTCCGTTACTCACCCGTTTGCATTGGCTGCCAGTTGCTGCCCGCATCAAATTCAAATCTCTGATGTTTGCTTACAAAGTGACCTCTAGCTGTGCTCCTTCGTATCTGCTCTCACTTCTGCAGATATATGTGCCCTCCAGAAACTTGCGTTGTGTGAATGAACGTCGCCTCGTTGTTCCATCCCAAAGAGGGAAGAAATCACTTTCCCGAACTCTCACATTCAATCTGCCCAGTTGGTGGAATGAACTCCCTAACTACATCAGAACAGCAGAGTCACTTGCTGTCTTCAAGAAACGACTAAAAACGCAACTGTTTAGTCTCCACTTACCTTCCTAATCTGCACCTGCCTCTCTGGCTATACCACTAACTGTGCCCTCTCTCTCTCTCTCTCTCTCTCTTTCTCTCTCTCTCTCTCTCTCTCTCTCTCTCTCAAAAAAAGAAAAAAAAAATTTTTTTTACTAATGCTTTGCTTCTTAGACTTTACACACCTGAAACTTGTCTATAGCACTTGTTCACTGCTGCTCTTATAGTTGTGTAAATTGCTTTCTTGTCCTCATTTGTAAGTCGCTTTGGATAAAAGCGTCTGCTAAATGACTAAATGTAAATGAAATGATGTTTAACAGAGCAGGGAAATTTTCACAGTATGTCTGATAATATTTATTCTTCTGGAGAACGTCTTATTTGTTTTATTTCGGCTAGAATAAAAGCAGTTTTAATTTTTTTAAAGAACCCTGTTAAGGTCAATATCATAAGCCCCTTTAAGCTATTTTTTCGATAGTCTACAGCAGTGTTTCCCAACCCTTTTCCTGGAGGCACATCAACAGTACATATTTTGGATGTCTCCCTTACCTGACTAATTAACTTCCGGTTTTGGAGTCTCTTCTTATGTTCTAATTAGGTGATTCAGGTGTGTTTGATTAGGGAGACATTGAAAATGTTTACTGTTGGTGTGCCTTCAGGAACAGGGTTGGGAAACACTGGTCTACAGAACAAACCATCGTAATACAATAACTTGCCTAATTAACCTAACTTGCCTAGGTAACCTAATTAACCTAATTAAGCCTTTAAATGTCACTTTAAGCTGTAAAGAAATGTCTTAAAAAATATCTAGTCAAATATTATTCATCATGGCAAATATAAAATAAGTCAGTTATTAGAAATTAGTTATTTAAACTATTATGTTTAGAAATGTGTTGAAAAAATCTTTGCTCAGTTAAACAGAAATTGGGGAAAAAAATAAACAGGGCGGCTAATAATTCAGGGGGGGCTAATAATTCTGACTTCAACTGTATATACAGTAGAAGCATTACGCTGGTTAGAAGAAAAATATATATATTGTGCTATTTTAGTAAATATTATGTTCAAATCCTGTTTCATAATGCTTTTCCTTCAAAAATGTGTGTTGAGATTTATTGGAAACATTCATTCATTAATTTTCCTTCGGCTAAGTCCCTTTATTCATCAGGGGTCGCCATAGTAGAATGAACCGCCAACTTATCCAGCATTTGTTTTAAACAGCAGATGCCCTTTCAGCTGCAACCCAGTACTTGAAAACACCCATACACACTAATTCACACACACACTCATACACTATGGCCAATTTAGTTTGTTCAATTCACCTATACCACATCTTTAGACTGTGGGGGAAACCGGAGCATCCGGAGGAAACCCACACAAACACATGGAGGACATGCAAACTCCACACAGAAATGCCGACTGACCCAGCCGAGAATTGAACCAGCAACCTTTATATTGTGAGGTGACAGTGCTAACCACTGAGCCACTGTTTCGCCCTTATGGTAAACATACAAATGGAATAACATAACATGTCAGTTCAGAAATAAATTCTCTATTGAATAGTGCTAAAATGAACTATAGTTTTTCAAAGCAATGTTTTAGCTATGCTAGCATATGCTAAAGATTTGCTAACTCCATGGTATTACAACAAAACCATTGTGACCACAAATCAACAATGTTTTGTGGTCACCACGGTTTTGTTGTAACACCATAGAGTTAGAAAAGCTTTAGCATATGCTTATATAGCTACTACATTGCTAATGATATCTGCAGACAAATTGTGGATATACAAACAAATAAATAAATACATGGTTACTGCAAATCATTGTAATAAAATGTCATTCATAGAAAATTGGTTTACTCCGCACATGTGTGCAAAAACATTTTGGATTCATAGCCTCCTTAAAATAATCACTTGTGGAGGTACAATAGATGAATTACCGTGCTTGTAAACATTCAGGATGCGTGCGCAGCAAGGTGACAGAAAAAAAAACAGGAGCGCTAGCATTTACTGCGAAGGAATTAAATCCGATGCGGTACAGAGTTTGTTGTTGTCTTAAAAATAAGTTATATTGATTACATTTTATATATATTATTTACATAATGTTTTCAGCGTATTATAACAGCTTGTCACTGAGTGATAAGCACAGTGATTTGGCAAAATTAACGTTAAAGTGAGCGCCATTCATCTGACAGGTCCATTTGCGATAGCACCCTCCCAATGTATATTGGATAAGACGAAATGGCCAAGCATTCAGCCCAAAATATACAATCTCATTGAAGCTCCAAGTGTTTTAACAAGAGAGAAGTTAATGGCCTATAAGTCTTTGGATGTCAACAATTTGGTTCTGTGTGGTCATGTGCAAGAAATAATGTTCCATGATTACCTGATTCAAAACCATGTAGTGCTAAAAACAGAGGTTCTGCCTAGCCAAAGACAAGGAAAGAAGACAGAGCTAACGTTAAACAAGGCCTGGGTCATCATTAACAAGCAAAACAACTGCATTCTGACAGTGAACTACACCTGTACGACAGAGTATGTGAACTTACACATAGAGGTAATGTTGGTTTTATATTCGCATATTCGGACATTCTCCTTAATAATTTAATTTCATAAAAGTATTATTTGCAAACTCTAAATAACGAAATCATATTAGCAGCCAATGACTATCAAAGTACAACATTTTTCACAGTCAAATAAACATTGTTAATGTTGTTTTCAAGTCACATTTGCAGGTTATTTCAGACCGAATATTCAAAGTGCCGTGGTAAACAATATAGGGAGTGTGTCACAAGTTGTCAATGGGTGAATATAAAACTAACTTTACCTTAATAACTTACACTTTCAAGTTTCACTCTTAGCATTCAGTGTCCGCAGTTTAATTAACCAAAATTAACTTTTTGCTGAAATCATTGATGCAATCAAAAACGAGAAATGTGTATGATTCAGCATAGCGTGAACTTACCTGATATGACATGAGAACTGCAGAGTCCAGCATTTTTAATTAGGTCATCACTTCATTCAAGCTCCCTTTTTGCCAAAGACGTCTGCAGTTGGCATTAAAAGCAGTGTGGTGTACGGTAAATGTTAAGTTTAGTATTTTTGGACTTGGACTCGAATTTGGCATCCTGCTGCACAACACATGTTTACTGTTGCCACCAGTCTCTTTTTGCAACCGGGAACCCGTGGAAAGTCATGTGTGATGTAGGTTGGTAATTCATCTATGGCACAAATAGTAAGGCTAAACCTAATACCATTGATGCATGGCATTTTTTTCCCAACATTTTAGACTATATAAAGGATTTACCATTTAAAGTTTTTTTTTTCTTCTCTCTTTTCAGATTTAAAATCATGTCTGTTGCTCCCCCTTCCCTGTTTGTTTGTTTGTTTGTTTGTTTGTTTGTTTGTTTGCTTGAATGTCTTTTATTTTGTTAATCTAAATACAATAAAATGTTGATCACAGAAAAAAAAACCAACAACAAAAAAAAATTGTAATAAAATGTGTTAAGCTTATCGCTCACCAGATGAGTATTAACATGCCATACCCCATCTTTAGAATTGTAGTAGAATAGTAAACATTGTTTTATTTGAGGGTACACACACCGATAACTTTGTGTTTTTGATTTATAACTAAATCAAAAACACAAGTTGCCTGGACATAGCTGTCGACACATTTTTAGGCATCTTCTGTATTTGTGCGGATCATATTAGGAATGAAAATGTGTAACAAATATGATGTAAAAAAAAATGCAGGGTTCCTCACAATTTCTTCATGTTGTCCCAGCACAAATTAATTTAAGTTAATTTAAGTTAACTTAAGTTAAATTAAATGTTTTTTACAAATTTAATTTATTGAACACAAAAAATTATCAAAAAAAAAAAATTCATTTTAATTACATAGTTTGAACAAGCAAAAAAATTATTTTTTGAGTGCACATTGGATTGTTATTTGGTGTTTCACATCCTAAGAATTGTTGAGTACCGTAATGCACAATCAGTGTTGAAGGAGGCATTTTTAGTTGGTAAGTGCATTTATTGCTTTTGGGTATAAACTGTTTTTTTAAGTCTATTCGTCAGTGATTTGATGGATCTGAAATGTCTGCCTGATGGCAACATTTCCAACAGATAATAGCTTGGGTGAGATGGACCATCCTAAATGCGTTGGGTTTTCTTGAGTTAGCAAGAGCTGTAGAGAACTGCCAGGGAAGGGAAAGGGCACCCAATGATTTTCTGGGCAATGATGACAACCCTCTGGAGCGCCCTCCTTTCTGCCACAGGAAACCAAACACAGATGCAGTAAGTTACAGTGCTCTCTAAGGAACAGCAGTAGTGAGACACAAGCAATTTTTTGAGTCAGGTGTTGCTTCCTGAGAACCCTCAGAAAGTGTAGTCTCTGCTGGGCTTTATTTTATCAGTTCTCTGGTATTTGTTGGTTTCAAGTAAAGGTCAAGCGCTTCTCTATACAAACTCCCAGAAACTTGAAACCTCCACACATTCACCCTGAATAAACAGGAATTGGATAGTTGTTTTATCCCTTTTAAAATCAACAATCTCTTTGGAATTGGTGGGATTTAAAACCATGTTGTTAACTTTGCACCACTCAAATAAATGTCTATTTCATCCAATCAACCATAGTATTGTCCGCAAATTTGATGATTGTGTTTCTAGAATGGGCCCAGGTACAATCGTGTGTGTAAAGGGTGTAGAATAATGGGTTCAGCACAAAGCCTTGTGGAGAGCCAGTGCTGTGGCTAAAGGCCCTGGCATACGTCAAACTAAGTTCTTTTTTATTATTCGTTTAAGTTTGAAAAGTTCGAAAACCTTTTAACAACCTTGTGCTGCATTAGTTGGGTTTGTAAAAGTGTCATGCTGTTAGCGTTAGTTACCCCTAAACTAGTGTTTTCACAATACTGGAATTTAGTAACCAATCGGTCCTGAACTTTAAGACATTTTTTTTCCAATAATATTTGAGTGCTGTTGAGTGAGTACCTAAATACCACTGATTGGCCATTGTGTTCACATGCTCTACAGAAATGACTGTGATTGGCCGTGAAAGTCATCAGTTTACCACTCTTCACCAATCTTCAACAAGTGCACGGTCACGGAAATGACACTAAGTGTGTGTATGTGTGTGTGGGGGGCGGCGGTGTTTCAGATGGTCGTGGACATCAAGCTAAGGGGTTCGAAAACATAAGTTGCTGCCCTCACTAATTTACCGCGCTGTGGGGGGTGGAGTTTGCCACCATCAACATTATGCCACCCTAGTCGGTCGCCTAGGTTGCCTTTATAGATTCACTGGCTCTGTCTGTACCCGCTCTGCTACATGACTCTTCAGTTTATTAATGTTGCTGTTGTTGTGTTTGATTTTGTTCTTCTCTCTGACCTGAGTGGATACGAGAGATGAAGCATGTCAAAGAAGGTAGAGTTCTAGAACAGGGGTTCCCAAAGTCGGGGTCAGGCTGCTCCAGGGCTTGGCGATTTCCAAAAATCAAATTAATTTTATTTAAACTATTACAATTACCATTTTTTAATCCATAATCTAATGACAAACAAAATAGAAGTTAATAATAACATTGTTATTATAATATTGTATTGCATTGTTATAATAACATGCAAAAAAATAAAACATCAGTTTTTTTACTATTTTTTGCGACCCCTGGTGTGATTACATTATATTAGGGACAAAGCAATAGCGTCAGATGCAGCACATTGATTTTATGGCACCAGGTTAACATTTCTGACATCATTATTGCACTCACATACATCAAAAATAAATACAGGCCATGGAGAATGCCGTTCTCTAAAAATAAACAATGAATAGACTTGGGCCTATTGGTATTGGTGTGCACCTTTGTGTGCTAGGTTTATATATTTACAACCAGGTCAGAGAATACTGGGGGTGCTGAGTCTCTGGCATTGTTATTTTGGAGGTCACTAGCTAAAAAATTAGGGAACCCCTGTTCTAGAACACTCCCACTGGTTGCGTAATCGCCACAGACTAATGGTAGCTCAGAAGTGTTTAGGAGCCAAAACTAACTCCCCCAAATGTTTGCTTTGCTGAGCTATTTGAAACTTTGTTTTGGATGGATTTTGTTAAAGAATGATGTAATTTCCGTTTGTTTTTTTGAAATATAGTGCCATAAGAACTGTGGGGGTTTGGTAAACAATTTTGATCTTTGACGGTTGGTAGGAAAATCCTTGACCCAGAGGCATATGAAGTAAGAAAGACCGTGGTCTTCTGGTGTGGACACCAGTCTGTGGGGTAGGATGGTATTGATTGTAGAGCTAACATTTACAAAGAATAGTCTTACATAGCTCCCCTGCTGCTCTAACTGTGAGAGGGCAGTAGGAAAGGCCATGCCTAAAGCATCCTCTGTTGACCTGTTGGCTCTGTATGCAAACTGATGCATGTCCACAGATGGTGGTAGGTGATATAGCAATTGAAGATTGTAGTAAAAGTGCTGGTTAGTTAGTCTGCATATAGAAAACAATATTAAGACAGGTGTAGCACAGCACAACTTATGGAGTGTGTCCTTTACAGTTTTTGTATTTTGTGATATTTTTATTTATTTTATTTTTTTTACATTTATGAATCACAGTGTGTTTATTATTCAGACTCCCTAGTTTTTCATGATTTTTTTGTGACTTTTTGCGGTAAAAATTACTGATTTTGTGGCGGTGATTCCCAGCAATATATTTATAAAATTACATGTATTTACCATATCATGTGGTCTACTATGTTAGGTGTGCAATCTGAAACAATGAAAATGTCAAAAATCATAAAAACAAAGCTTCTTTATTTTGGTCTCTTGTCAAGACAATATCCGAAATGGTAGGGATTAAGCCAAAGCAAGGTTGTATAACTTAAAATTTTATCCACAATCTTACTTTCTCTCAGATTTCACTCCCTGAAGCATCTGACATCGTCGCACTTAGGACATGTGTTAGGGCTTCCCCTACCATAATACACCTAAAACACGGATTGCCGTAAAACTCGAAGGCAGTGAAGCGCTTTGTTTCGTTAACTGCAGCAAAAGAGTTTAACTAAATGATTTATCAATTTGACGCACATCATAATACCAGCCATACATGTAAAGCACAAATAATGTCCTTCAATTCGGTCACGTCCAGTGGCCGTCACCCTTGAATCAATCTCATCTCCACCTGTCTGTTCCATTGCTCCATTTGCTCCAACTTTCTTCATCTGCATCTGCTTACTGCACAAGCTAAAAACTCCCCCACCCCATTCCATGTAATGTAATGATTGTGAGGGCGCAGGTGAGATGTCATTTTTCGAGAGACACTTAAATACATCACGTGTGCTGCATATGCAACGTCTATAAGTCATGTAAAACAATTTATTGCAAACTGAAATAAATATAGTTTCATTGTACGGTTTGGATTTTGATGTTTTGAGAGATTACTGAAAATTTTTGTGATTATTTTGCATTTAATTAAGAATTTTGCAGGATTGCAAAAAAATTTTGACTTTTTGTTGATTTTGCATTGGATTCAGCAATCGTGGAATCATGGGAAACTATTGATTGTTGCAATTTATATATCTTAAATTTTGCAGTTTAACAGGGGGACTTTTATTGACATTTTAGTAGTTTAAAACAATATATTATAAATAAGAAATAATAATATATAGAACTTATCCAATGAAAAAGTACTAGCTTTTTCTGATTTCAGGTTTTGGTGACATAATTTACAATACCTAGTGTACAATATACTATATCACCTCAATCGGTTATAAAATGTCAATAAAAGTCTCTTTCAAACTTTCAGCATGAAAAGTAGTTTGTGGAAAGATCAAGGTCTCATAAGGAAATTAAAAAGTAAGAAATTAAAAACATGAATGGTTTGATTGATTTTTTTAAAGAAAACCATAAATCTAAACCAAAATTAGCAACAGTTAAGGTATGCGGTAAAACATGTTCTGAAACAACCATGGAATTTTAGTTTTTATTGTCTTTTCCCTCTTTCCTCTTACTTTGTAATCACTTACTGTACAACATTATTACATACAAAAAGTATTTCTTTCCCAAATTGAAACACATTTGCACAAATGTAGGAGGAGTGGCATTTTTTTCAGTGAACTTAAGATGTTAGCATGCAGTTAGCTAACAGCTGCAAAAGTTAGCTAACAGCTGATTATCCAGTCAATGTGACAAACCCATCTTCACCACAATAAAAAAGTGGACCGACTAATTGCAGAGTAAACTAGTCACCCACTTAAACTCAAACATCTTTCACTTGCCTCTAAATTGAACTCAAACTGTTGATCTTTAAGTCAGTTTTAGCGATAACTCAGCAGAGCTAAATGACAAACACACAATGGGCTTCATATTTGCAGTGTGAAATTTTGTTCACCTCACTTGTCCTTTGAGCTGTACACTCTGAGCTCTGCCACATGTTATTAACCCAGAGTGTAGTTAAACCAGACTGCTGCTAGATGAGAGGCTTTCCTCTTAAACAGCAGGGTTTTAGTTGTTTTGTGGTGGGCAATATCTATCTATCTATCTATCTATCTATCTATCTATCTATCTATCTATCTATCTATCTATCTATCTATCTATCTATCTATCTGTCTGTCTGTCTGTCTGTCTGTCTGTCTGTCTGTCTGTCTGTCTGTCTGTCTGTCTGTCTGTCTGTCTGTCTGTCTGTCTGTCTGTCTGTCTGTCTGTCTGTCTGTCTGTCTGTCTGTCTGTCTATTCATTTATTCATTTATCAAGTTTGTCATTGTTAATGGAAACTATTGAAAACTAAATAAATTGATTGAAAAAAAATTATTGAAAAAAATTATTATTGAAAAAAAGATTTTTTTTTACCAATTATAGTCAAAATACTGTTTAATATAAATCATTATATAATCTAACCTAAAATAAAGATGACCAAAAAAATTTAAGATAAACTTAAGATAATGATTAAAATAAAAATGTAAAGCAATATAAAATTACAGTTTTTGTTTTAGCAACTTTAATGGGAATACAACTTTTAAACTAATACTGACAAAAAGTAAAGCTAGAAGAAAAAAGCACACAACAAAATTACCCATAATTAAAATTACAAAAGTCTGATATCAAAATTGAAGCTAATTTAAATCATGATCTTACTGTTATACTATTTACCTAATAGCAGTATAACCCTAGTGTTGGCATCCTGAGGTTAAACCTGATACTATTTTGTGTGCTAATGAGATCACTTTTTTTCATTTAAAAGCCTAATAATGCCTTCCATTTGGACAGATTTTTTCACTTAAGCAATTAGCATGCTAACACCTTTATGAAGTGTGGTGTGAAAGGTAGACAAATGTAAGTGAGAATATTTATTGGAGCACAAACATAATAAGGTGTTTGCAAACTTTTGGCTGTGACTCCATGAGCTTTTTACCAGGTGTGAATGTGATTCGTTACAAATTGCATGTTTTTTTGCTCTCAAGGCCTTATTGAGGATGAAGCTTTAATATTAATGTGTGCTTGGTGGTGTTGGTGTGGAAAAAGCTTTTCAGTCTCACTCAATAATGTGTCAGTTTTAGTCCTGACCTTTTCTTTTAATAACGGCTAAGGATTACCCATGGAAATACAAGCAGTTTTCACCTTTCTTTTTGAATATGTTTTAAATGAAGAGCTCAGTGCCGTCTGAAAATGTTTTATAAAATAAGCATTTTTCTGTTTATGTTCAGTTAATTCACTTTAAAGAGAATTAAAATAATATATTCTTTTCCATAAAAGTAAAATTACTGAAAGTACACACTGGAGCCTGAGAAAAAAAAAATGCTAATTTTAGAAGAACGTTTCAGAAGGCATTTAGAGGCTTTATATGTGAAATCTTCAAATATATCTTTTTAAAGTCATTACTATTGCTCATACTAAAGCTAAGGTTTTAGATGGTCTCCTGCTTGTCTTATTGTATCTAAAAATATATATTTCAAGATGGTGCTCAGTGGTTTATAATGGTGTCAGCTCATCTCTAGTTTTAGACAAATGGGTAGTTTAACTAGTGGGCTAGATTTTATTCCATCCAGTCCAACTGCAAAGTCATTAATGCCCTTCTAAAACCGGAAAACAAACCAGTGTAGCCTTATTGGTAGATCAGTAAACATTGTAGGCAGTTTAGGCCAGTGCCATTACTAAAGCAATTCTCTATGTTGGATTTAGCTTGTTTTTGCATGCCTTGGGTCGTCTTATTTCCAGTCTTAGCCAAACCAGTCAAGGTTAGGTGGAATAGTTTGAGGGCCAAATGGTCTTTCAATGTGTCCAACTGAAAATTCCTTAAAGTCATTCTAAAACCAGTTAACAGGCCAGATTGGGAGACCACTCAGCATATTTAGCTGTTTTATATTAATGTTGTAAATAAAATATACTATAAGATAGTTTTCATTGTGCTTAATTCCCTCATTTTAGCCAAACTGGCCATCATATGGTTCAACTTGTGAATCAGATGGTATTTTAACCTGTGCTGAAAAGTCACTAAAATCTTTTTAAAAGCTGCAAACATACAAATCTGACCTAAATTATGGACTAGTAAACAGTTTAGGTACTTTTAGTCAATGCCATAACCAAAAACATATTTTTGTGTGTGTGTGTTGGTTTTTGCTTGTTTACCCATGCCTTGGCTCATTTTATTTTATCTCAGATCTTGGCCAAACCAGTTAAGGCTTGATGTTTTAAGATTAGCTTCAGTGCCAGTTAATCTAACAGTCTGTAGTAATTCTAAAACCATCTGAAACAGACTGAGGGACCAGTAAGCAAATTAAGCTGTTTTGCATGAAGGTGATAACTGAAATGTACTGGTGGTTTTCACTGGTGTATGCTGGGCTTAGCTCTCCCCTCATTTTAGTCAAAATGGTCTTCATATGGTTCAACTTGTGTACTGGCTGGTCTTTTGTCCTCAAAAAACTTTAAAACTAGCAAACAGATCACTTGTGCTCCAATTGGAGGACCAGCAAATATAGCAGGCTATTTATTACATTGTAACTTCTCTAAAATAACCTTCAAGTGATCTCCAAGCCTGTCAAGTTGGTCAGTTGTCAAATCCATTATAAACCCTGAATGAGAGACCAATGTACAGTTGAAGTCAGAATTATTAGCCCTCTTTGAATTTTTTCATTCTTTTTTAAATATTTCCAAAAGGATGTTGAACAGAGCAAGAAAATTTTCACAGTATGTCCGATAATATTTTTTCTTCTGGAGAAAGCCTTATTTGTTTTTTCACCTAGAATAAAAACAGTTATTATTTTTTTCATTACCATTTTAAGGTCAAAATTATTAGCCCCTTTAAGCTTGATTTTTTTTTTTCCGACAAAAAAAGAGTTTTTTCAGAAAAAAAAACATCATTATACAATAACTTGCCTAATTACTCTAACCTGCCTAGTTAACATAATTAACCTAGTTAAGCCTTTAAATGTCACTTTAAGCTTTATAGAAGTGTCTTGAAAAATATCTAGTAAAATATTATTTACTGTCATCATGACAAAGATAAAATAAATCAGTTATTAGAAATCAGTTATTAAAACTGTTATGTTTAGAAATTTGTTGAAAAAATCTTCTCTCTGTTGAACAGAAATTAGGGAAATAATAAACAGGGGCTTATAATTCTCACCTCAACTGTACATAATGCTTTTTTTTTTATCAACGCTGTAACTAAAAAAATATATTGTTTTCAGTGTTTTATTGTGGTATTAACTCACCTTTCATCTTGGCCAAACTGCTTATCTAATGGTTCAGCTTGTGCAATAGCTTTTCTTTCAAACTGAACAGCTGAAAAGACCCCAAATCCATTTTAAAACCAGTAAACAGACCAGTTGGAAATCTTGTTTTAAATGGATAATTTACCCCAAAATGAAAATGTACTCACTATTTACTCAATCCCAAGTGCTTTCAACCCTTTAAGAGTTTCTTTCTTCTGATGAACACAAAATAACATATTTTGAAGAATGCTGAAAATCTGTAACTATTGACATCCATCGAAGGAAAAACAAATACTATGGAAGTCAGTGGTTACAGATGGTCTCCTGCTTATCTTAGTGTATCTAAAAAGATATTTTAAGATGGTGCCAAGTGGATTATAATGGTGTAAGCTCATCTCTAGTTTCAGACAAATGGGTAGTTTAGCTAGTGGCTAGATTGTTTTCCATTTCTGCAGTCCAACTGCAAAGTAATCTAGGCCCTTCTAAAACCAGCAAACAGACATGTGTGGCCTTATTGGCAGACTAATAAACATTGTAGGGAATTTCAGTTAATGCCATAACTAAAACAGTTCTCTATGCTGGATTTTGCATGTCCTGGCTCATCTTATTTCCAATCTCATCAGTTTTTAAACCAGTCAAGTTTGGCTAAACTGGTTTGATAATGGTTTGGTACATGGTGGTATTAACTCAGTCTTCATCTTGGCCAAACTGCTCATCAGATGGTTTAGCTTGTGGAATAGCTTTTATTCCAACCTGAGCAGCTGAAAAGGCCCCAAATCTATTTTAAAATCAGTAAACAGACCAGTTTGTACATCTTGTTTTAAAGGGAAAGTGTGTGCAAAAATGAAAATGTACTCACTATTTACTCACCCTCAAGTGCTTCCAAACCCCTAAGAGATTCTTTGTTCGGATGAACAGAAAATAACATTTTGAAGAATGCTGAAAATCTGTAACTATTGACATCCATCCATACTAGGGAAGTCAGTGGTTACAGGTTTCCAACACTCGTTTGTGTTTAACCGAAGAAAAACATAGAGATTCACAGAATTACAATTTCTAGGTGAACTATCCCTTTAAGACTTGTTTTCTTGTTCCTTTTAAACAACACTTTACTGTCATTACTAGGAGACAGTTTTTGCATAGCAACCCCCACTCCAACAATTTCTTCAGAAAGTATAACAATCTAGTTTTATTTTTAGACTTCAAGACAGCAGCTGCATTTCGCCTTGAGCAATATGTTATCAACATCTTTGAGGTGCACGTTTTTGTTGCTTTGAATTAAATGGTATCGCAACAATCACATCAAAGAACACCGTTCTAAACTCATCTCTTTGTAGTAATCTTTGTTATAATTAACTGCAAAACATTTCCTCTTTCATGTAGCCATCGACATCTCAACAAAAACAGTTGTTTGTTTGCGAAGAACGAGATGAGAAAGTAAAGTGCACACTGCTAGAAATCAGCGTTTTTTTGTTTTTGTCTGATTCCCAAGTTGGCTGTTGACGAGTGCTAAAAAGTGGTCATGCTTGCGTGAGAGTGCAAACATTACTACAAAGCAGACACCAGAGTGCCAGCGACTTTCGACTCGATTAATCACACTCGCGCTTCTTTTTTAATGTTTTTATTTATTTGTTTACTTCTCTTGGCTGGGGCTTTTCCTCAGATGGCGGATTAGCAGAGTTAGTGCTGCCTCATTTGACAGCTCATTCTGAGACTCTAAAGACCCTGGTGGACAATGCGGGCCTGTTATCTGCTGTGCTCCATAAGAGCTAGATTTTGACGGCACAGACGCCTCTCGCTAACATTCGATCAGAGCTTCGAGAGCTTCCTGAGAGCTGGGACTACGTTAACACCACCGGCGCTAATCACAAAGCACAGCAGTTTGCTGAATCATAAAAGCCAAACTGCCACATTCTCTTATATTAGTCTAATGTGTTTTTGTTGCTAGCTGCTAAATAATCAGTTGGGATGCTTGCAAATGCACGCTACGTGTCTTTATATAGTCACACTTGAAGTTAGTTGTTTGTTTATTTCTCAGAATTAAAAAATGAACATTTCCTTAATTTAGCTGTTTTTGTATTTACTCAACAACAGGGATCTATTGTTATTAATTTTCTTTTATTAGAGCATCAAAAATCTGACTTTAAGCTAAAGCTGTGGTCCGGTGTTTCACAAAATGAAAAAAAAAGGCTGTGGAGGTAATAACATTGTAAATAATGTTCCTTTTCTTGCATAAAAAAATCATTTCATTTCATAAGAGCTCGGAATGTAGTCAGGAGGCATGGGTAATTAATTTACCAATTTACCATTTATGACACCATCAAGCACCATAGTTTTAGGGAACACTTTTTCTTTCTTTCTTTCTTTGTTTCTTTCTTTCTTTCTTTCTTTCTTTCTTTCTTCTTTCTTTCTTTCTTTCTTTCTTTCTTATATATTTTAAGTCCCCTAAAAAGTTGAGTTTTACTATTAATGAAACACTTCAGCTGATCTCTGGGTCTGACAGGACCACGTTTAGCTTAGCTTAGCATATACCAATGAATTAGATTAGACCATTAGCATCTTGCTATATTCTAAAGAGTTTAGATCATTTTCCTATGTCATGCTTGATTCTTTTGTAGTTATATTGTGTACTAATGAAAAGTTGCTAGTTTATAGGCTTATATGTCATCTTTCCATCAAGCAAGTTTTTCGTGTTGGCCTAATTTGGTTGGCGATGTCACCGACCAGAGGTGGCAGTAACGTGCCAAAAAGTTTGTTGTCAACCACCGTAAAACCATAAGAAGAAGAAATCATCATGCTTTCCATCATATAGATTTACTTTCATCGGCTAGACACCGGCCTCACAGCCCTGAATGTCAGTGCTGTCACTTATTGATCCACGATTGGTAAATATAGCTTTGTGGACGCTACTGTGCTACTTAACTAATAAAATAGCTTTGCTACTGAAAAGCTATTTGATTTAAAAAGTAGCAACGCTACCGCCACGCTACTGAGAAATGTAGTTAAGCTAGTAGCATCACTACTTGTATACTGTCCAACACTGTATATATATATATATATATATATATATATATATATATATATATATATATATATATATATATATATATATATATATATAGTGGTTTTCTAAAGTATTACAGCACTTATTACAGCACTTATTACTATTTTTTGAGCCTCCCCATACAGTTATGTATAGCGCTTAGACCCAGAAGCCATTTTGCGTGACGTCACACTTCTCACTAACGGATATCAATTGTGCTGGTTTTAGCCATTGAACTTTGACTATTTCGTTGGAATAACAGTACAGTATAATTTCTAACCATATTGGCCTAGAAAATAGCAACGCTTCATTAATACACGATATAACTACAAAGAGTGAAATAGGAACATTATCTTACTCTTTTGTCAGTTTTGAGTGAGATGGCTGTGCATTTTACAATACACTATAAATATAAATCTGTAAAATGTATAGTAAGAAAAAAAAACTGTAGCTGTGGTTACCATCATGTTGAAACACCATTGTTTTGAAATACTAACATCTACATATTGTATACACATTTAGTGCTTAGATTACAAAGTACTAAATACTAAAAACACACAACTAATAAACACAATACAGTAACACAAGGCTAAAGTAATAAGACAAAAAAACATCATTTATCCAAATTAGAAACATAAAACCTAAATGTGCAACTGATAAGAAAATATATGACATATGTAAAATATAAAACATGTTAAAAAAATACTAATGCAACGAAGCAGACGCTGACAACAGATGTGCGGATGACTTCAGGCAATGGTCAAAAACAGGAGCAAAACCGTAGCACAAGGGTAATCCAATAAATGTGGTAAAAATACAGGCGAGAGGTCAGGCTAGGCATCAATGAATCAAAACGAGAACAAGGTAAGAGTCAAAAACACAGGAAAACACACCAGGAAAAAAATGCTTGGTAATGTTCATTAAGAAACAAGACTCTGCAATGTCAATGTGAAAATGAGGTGTATAAACAGTATTGGCCATGTAATCAGTCCATCATGAGCTACAGCTGTGTCTGTGTGTGAGTCTCCGAATTATTTTCAGCTGTTGCAGGGGTTGATCAGTGCAAATGTTTCTTGGAGTTGTAGTTCATTAGAAATACCAGAAGTAATCTCCAGTGGAGTAAAAAGTAAAGGGTCATTTAGGGTATTCTGGGAAAGTTAAGCTACAATTTTTAGTTATTTGGGGAACTTGCTGTTTACCATCTTACTCTCAAAATCACAACCATTTTTACACTCTGAATCACCAAAGACCAGACTTTGAGATGAGAAAAATCTTATTTAATGTTCCACTAATTAAAAAAAAATCGCCTCTAAGTGTGAATTAACATAATATTATTTCATTTTTGGTTGAACTATCCCTTTATTCCATTCAGAGCCAGATGTCAAGATATTAGATGGCATATCAAGTCATTTTACATCCTCTACCTTTGGCTGGAAATCTATGTAATGGGTTTCAGCGTATTTCTTATTTATTATGCGCACTCAAATGACTGTAATTAAAGCTTATCTGACTGACATCAAAATGTGTGTCATCGACCCCTCGTACATGAAGCGTTACGCAAAAATATGATATGAAGTATGAGTCAGACCCTAGAGTGAAATAATAGATATGGAACAAAGCATAAAAAGCCACGCGTAATAAAATGTAATGGGGTTTATTTTATCATAATACATCACATTTTGGTTTCTCAGCTTAGCTGAAGTTATTAAACAGGCTTTGCCTTAAGCACCACTGTGGCTTTAACTGAAGACAATACGGTTTCATTACTGCACACAATTGAAAACAAGCCGGAAATTGCATTACGTGATGCTCTAATTTCAATCAAATGAATCGCTGTAATTCTTTGATATTGGAATTGGCATTTCGTTTTGGCATGTTTGGCTTAAACGTCACATTGCATGAAATATATCTAATGCAATTCTATCCAGATTTGGATCCCAAAACCCCAGTAAATGAGTGAAATGAGAGAGTGGCATATAGCAAAAGTGTTTAAGATAGCAAGAGGAGAAGGAGATTCAAAGCTTGAGAGATATTAAAAAGTTTTAAGGAAAAATGCTATCTGATGTATTGATCATTATAGTAAAAAAAACTATTGTATATTTAATGTTTGTCAAAAACTCATTTATTGATGCATTTTAAAGACAATCTTTTGAAGGGAAAAAAAATCATGATTTTGGTATTTGCTTCAAATTTGGTGATGTAAATAAATAATAGTAAAACCTAACTCTAAACACTGATTTTGGAGTCTACAGACGATTCAAATAACATTTTTAATATATTTTAAATATATTAATAGTATCACAGATTGGTTTGGCAAAAGTTCATTACATCCTAATATTGGAAAAACAAATGAGCTATGTCTGGGAAGTCAAATAAGAGCAGTAGATACTAGATTTCATAAACCATAATCATATATGGAAAATTAGTTGAGCAGGTCTCAAATTTGAAGTATTTAGGCACAATTATCGACAATAAACTAATGAACTGAATTTTGATAGTAATGTAGAGGCTGTTTATAAGAAGGCAAGTCAGTGCCTTAGTCTCCTCCGGAAGTTGAGAAGTTTTAATGTTAGTACACAGACTTTAAACATGGCATATAGATCATTAAAAGAGAGTGTTCTCACATAAAATATTGTTTCATGGTTTGGTAACACAACACTTAAACAGAAGAAGAAATGATCACAAATTATCAATCAGGCAAATTGGATAACTGGTCACAAACATTTGCTGCAGATAGTGTTTGACTCCTTTATGGACAAAACAGCAATTGCGATGTTTGAAGATAATACACTCAGCTTTTGAAATGTTACCATCAGGACGCAGGTTTAGAATTCCTAAAGCCCAAAGAAATGCTTAATAAAAGTCGTTTATCCCAATTGCAGCTGTTGTCTTAAATCGGATCGCTGTTTGAAGTGAATTGGGTGGTTGTCAAGAATGATCTGCAGTAATATATGGGGCTAATTTGGTTATTAGATTTTTAACTTATGTTGTTTTCTTGGTGAGTGTTATTATTGTGTGATTGTTGCATGTATGCAATTGTTGTCTGAAATCCAGTGTTAAAGACAAATTTTCTTTCTGTGC
>NC_079449.1:38059179-38064434 GCF_903798145.1 Danio aesculapii
TGTATTATTATTATTACATAAATAAATAAATAATAAATAAACAAATACATGCTTTTAAAACTATTTATTTTATCATTAGGCATTTTTAAAGAAATGAAATGTTTAATTTTTCTACCAAAATATGACCAAAAACGTCTATCAAATACATAAATAAGTAGCAATACATACATTTTTATTCATTAATGTATTTATTTTGGCTCTGTCTGTGAGCCCTTGACAATGAAATCATGTCAAACAGAATGCATGACCCTACATTTGGGCTCTAACCAATTTTTTATATTCTTTTTTCCTTAAGCCACTATTTCGCTTCAAGTCACACTGTCCCACAACAAAATATAAGGGCTAAAACCCACCAACTTCCTGAAGTGAAGTTGGAACTATTGAAATGTCACCCAGTTTTGAGATTTAGGCCTGAAGTCGGCATGAAGCTACACTCGGATAACTGAGAAATCTCTGCCCGGGGTTGTTACCTAGATGACTGTCAGGTGGACTGAGTTTCTGTAAAAAGAACCCACTCAACAAACTATTTAAAACCGAGCCAGTGTTAGACATCTCTGTCACAGACCCTTCTCTACTTACATCAGCCTACCAGTTGCTGAATTAAAGCTCATAATGAGGCTGAAAACGAGTCATTTAGCTCTAGCTTCTGGCACATTTGTGTCTCTAAAAGTAGTCTACAGAACATCCTTCGGCCCAATGCCCATTAAAAAAAAAGACAGCTCAGGGCTTGACTTTTTAAGGATGCGGAGGTGCTGAAATGCCACTGTCTACCTGGTGTCAGTCAGGATGTTTAGGTGTGAATTTAGTCTTTTCTTTCTCTCAGCGGAGTCACAAAAGCACTGCTGTCACCAGCTCAACGCCAGCCTTATCACAGCTGTGTGGATGGCTTGCTCTTTTTTGCAGGTTATACAAACACAGCTTTCCTCAGTTTGACCCCAAGCAGATCGCATTCAGGACGGGAGCAAAAGAGACGACATTTCGCAAAGGAGACCTTTGTATGTCTTGGGTTTTCAGAAGTTTATGCAAGCCACATATTTTGCAGCTGTAACTAAAGTGTGTATAAATGAGCAAACAAAGTTGATTTTGTGATAAAGTTATTTATTCCACCAAAATATTAAGGCCATGGATAAAAGCTTAAAAATACAATATGGAAATTTTAAAAATAAGAAACAACATGGTCATGGGCTTAAAAATAATCAATCATCTAAAAATTATATAAGAGTGCTTTCACATCTGTGGTTCGGTTCATTTGGTCCGGACCAAAGGTGACAAATTTTGTTCCAAACTACTTTTGGTTCGATTGGTCAGGATTAATGTGTGGGAAAATGCCAATGGAACTCCTGTAAATAAACAAACCAGCAGACACAAAATGTCGCTTTTTAATATGGAGGGACAACTGTGCTGGCTGATTGTATGCCTGGTCATAGTATACTATATAGGTTGTATACATCACTTTAGAGAATGAAGTGCGGCTGCAGCTGGAAAACAACATTTTAATGCATGGCAAACGGCGAAGGTGCATTGCAAGTCACTTTAGGAGGAGGTGTGAAATAATTTAGCTAAACTGCGACATGGTCATCTTCTGGAAATATTACCAACAATCCATCAGGTAATGTTTTTCCCCCTCTTTCTCTCTGTTTAATATGGTTGGTATAGCGTTGTCAACAAACATTTTTTCCTCCGTACCCCATAGGATGGGACAGCGCATCGGACTATGAGTGATGTGGACTATTTATTTAGAATAATAAATAATGTAGTGACGGATATAACAATAATACACCCGAATGAAAAATTTAAACATACTTAAAATTAGTTATATCAGGCTATATCAGAGTTTATTCCAGATGTGTTTCCATCTCCCATTATATGCATTAATTGGTTTGTTCAAGTTCAAAACCAGTTCAATCAAGCATTAACTTTTTTTTGACATTTCGAACATTTTCATCACATCCTTCTCGTGTGATACTTCAGAATGTGCATTAACACATGGCAATAGAAAATCCTATATATATATATATATATATATATATATATATATATATATATGGTGATGCGGTGGCAAAGTGGGTAGCACATTCGCCTCACAGCAAGAAGGTCGCTGGTTCGAGCCTCGGCTGGGTCACTTGGCATCATCCGCTAATAATTCTGACTTCCACCATACATAGATAGATAGATAGATAGAAAAGACAACTTGTGATAAGAAAAAAAAAAAAAACCTGCTTAACTTACTTTTTTGCACTTAAAAACAGAAATTTGGAGCTTACTGTGGGACACGGTCCTGAAATCAGGCGATATTTGGCAGCTCTATCAAGGGTTGCATGCTGTATCTGCTGTTATAGCCTGGAATGCAAATGTTATGAGGGCTTCCAGAAAATCGATTTGCTACTTCGTCCCACGTTACTTTCGTCCCCGCTCTCCCCTACTGTATGGTTAGGGTCAGTATGCAGGTTAGGTTTAGGACTAGTTGCATGTAACTACACCCACTAATTATATTTTATAGTAAGTGCACATGTGTAACAAGGACACCTTAAAATAATGTTACAGAATCTACTTGTTGATATTGTTTCGAAGAGTATGTCCTCCGTGCAAGCAGCTCTATGGGAGATTCGTAATGAATGGTTTTGCAAAGTTCATGCACTAATAAACAACAGTCCAATTTGGATTTCTGGGCTTCCCAGGTGCACTCATAGTCAGCGATTGTGCTGACTGGAAAAGAAGGCCTCAGCCAAAGCTCATCAGTGCAAAAGTTTGCCGGTCGAAGTATCTGTAATGAGCTGTTGCTCTACTTCTCATTACTCGCTCCAAGAGAAGACCCAACATGAACAACACATAAATCAAAAGCAGGCCTCTCCTCTTTTAGAAAAGGGGCAACAAATGAAAATGGGGGCTCTGTGGCTCTCCTTTAAATTAGTCTGTAGAGACTGTGTCATTATCGTGATGATATATGATATATATATGGCGTACTGTATAGTGTTTTTACCATGATAGGACTTATTGGCTCAAGTATCCATTTCTAAGCAGGTGAGGTCGGGGCTTATCGCTAAATGAAGGTTTTGCGCCAGAGATGTGTCATTCAGAATCTAATGGAGATGCTGTTTGTTACATTATCCCTCCTTTGTGCGTTTGATATTTAGACCATTAGCAACCCACGTACTGTGTAAACTAACGCAGCAGGAGGGTCTTTCTCATCCCCTCGCATTTCAAGCTTTTATTTCACACACATTTGTTTCGTGACTGATTCGTGTTTTGTTTGAGACAGAAATAGTCACAGAAATGGCTCATTACCTCATTCCATTAATGGCGAAACAATTCGTATCAATCATTTATATACAATAGTTTTCTCCAGGATAACTCTGGTAATGCGCCATCGCCTATGAATTCTATTATGTGCATTCTTTACTTTTCCTAAAAGCGATTTGAGTATGTTCTGGCATTTTTCTTGGATGGAGGTCTCAGCAAATGTGTGGAGAATGGATCAATACTTCATCCCTAGCTAATCGTCATCCATGGCAACAGCTCTAGCTGGCAGAGATTGGTCTTGTACTGAGCTTTAGAGAGAAATGCCACCTCAAAACATTGCAGAATTAGCAATTAGCGTAGCACTGTAAGGCCTGCTACGTGAAAAAAGGTGTGTGAGACCTTTTTAAAAAGATATTCATGTTAGTTAGTGGTCCTTCAAATCATTTGAATCTTGGTCTCAAGTGTGTTTTTACTGACAGCACGATGCTAACAATGCTAAATGTAAGACAAGTAAGGGAGAAGAAGGAAGGAGACAGTGGATGAGTTGTTTGTGTGAACTTCGACAATGCGTTGGCAAAGATTCTGCTGTCACTTGGTGCGAGCTGGCCAAGTTAGCCAGATGCCAACGTTGACAGGTTGTGAACAAAAGTACGCTGATGCTAAATGTGAGTTCACTTGCAGCGAGGAGGATAAACAGGGTTTGTGCCAACAACAATGTGTTTTGTGCTGTGAATTATTGGCTAAGAGCGGAAAACCATCGGAATTCAGAACATGTTTGGACTCCACGATTTTTAATTTTCCAGTTCAGTCCATGTTATTGTAATCACTTTGCCTATTGTTTGCTATTTGCTGATCCGTATAATATTATTGCGTTTTAGTATCTGAATTTAAGTTTTTTTTTTTTTTTGTTCTCTTTTGTTTTAGTATGTAGGTGGCTGTCCAAAAACCAGCTAATTATTAACCATGTGATATGATTTTGTTTTCAGAAATACTGTCATTTAATTTTATGGGAAAGGAAAAAAAAAATGACTTTATATAATTTATATATGAATGAAAATATGAATGAATATATCAGCTCAACAAACAGAAGTAATCAGTAGAAAAAGTGAGCAACATGAGCAGAATGCAAGCAACATTGTGGCTTTGTGTTTTATTTATTTATTTAAATTTTATTTATTTAGTTCATTTTATTTTAGTTTTATTTTATTTTATTTTTAATATTTATTTAATTTTTCTTTATTTTTTCTTTAATTTTATTTGTTTATTTTATTTTTTATTATTTATTTTATTTTATTATTTTATTTTTATTTTATTTTTGTATTGTTTTATTTATTTATTTGTATTTTATATTATTTTATTCATTAATCGTATTTTATTTAAGTTTATTTTTTATTATTTATTGTATTTTATGAAATTTTATTTTGTTTTATTTAAATTTATATTTAATTAATTTTTTATTATTTTATTTTATTTATTTATCTTATTTTATTTAAATTTATTTTTATCATTTATTTTATTTGTGTATTTTAATTTATTATTTTATTATATATTTTTTATTTTATTTTATTTTCTATTTTATTTTATATTTTATTTATTTATTTATTTATATTTATTTATTTTATTTTATTTTATTTTATTTTTGATTTATTTGACTTATTATTGTTTATTTTATTATATTTTAATTTATTTTCTATTTTTTATATTTAAATTTTAAAATAGTGATAATTGTGATAAATTTTAAATTAAAAAATAAAACTAATATCTTTCAATTGAAATATAATTCTAAATTACGTAATAAGTAATCATTTTGAATGATTGCAAAATATATATTTTACAAATTTTTTTTGCATTTTGTTATTATTTTATATCAAAATCTTTAATCTTAATTCTGAGACTTATATCAATAATGTTTGATTTATTTACTTAAAGATTTCAAGCTGTCCATGATGGTCTTAAACCGGCCAAAGTAGCAGCACAAAAACACACTCAGCTAAATATCTTTAAATTATTACTGG